>NC_134397.1:141255368-141285724 GCF_050003625.1 Haematobia irritans | reverse complement strand
AGCCGTAAAAGTGCATATCGAAGGAATAGATATATAACATATGTGAGCTATATCTAAATAATAACCAATGTGACAGATAGTTTGTTAGTTTTACAAAACTCACAAAACGTTTGGCGGTGCTAGATTTTAAGAAGATAGGTTAATAAATGCGCCAATTATGACCAGATCGGTAATAAATATATTTGGCATTTATATCTAAATCTGAACCGATTGTGAATAGCGATTATTTTTGAGCCGAAGTAAAACCCTATGCCAAATTTGAGGACGATGGGATTTAAACTACTCACACAAACAAATACCTAAACGGACAGACAGACGGACATTGCTAAATCCACTCAGAATTTAATTATAAGACGATCGGTATACTAAACGGGTCTCAGAATTTTCCTTCGTGGCGTAACATACAAATGCAGAAACTATATATACACTGTACCAGATCAGTGGTGAAGGGCAAACCTAAACTTATCTTATTTTAATGTCTTAAAAGAAAAGAGAAGTGCTTGATGTAAACGAAATTGACTTGAGTGTGATATAAAAGGAATTTCTTTTATTGCATAACTTTTCGAAAAAAAATCAATATACTGCGTAACAACGTTTGCAGTACCCGTTTTCCTTCAAAAACCTCGTAACTAAATTTAAAAACTTTTTCTATCACTCAATCCAAATCAACCTTTGTCATGCATTATCAAAAATGATATCAATTTAAAGTTAAGAAACTTGTTGTTTTATTTAGCAATCTTTTGGAAAATTTTCAATACTTAAGACAAAGATAAAGGCCGTTACATTTTAAGCGTAATTTCCGTTGCAACTTTCCCCCACCCCACCGTACCGAAAATCTTCACTACTCGAAAAGTGTTCACAATGTTTCAGCCCTCATATGCTAAAACTATCAATCAAGCCACCACAACGGTAAACACTTTAAAGGAAATTCGTTACGAAATCAATGTAAAGTTTTCATGTGGCAAAGTTTTTGAGTGGGGTTAAAAGGTTAGAAAGAAACTTGATATTTATGAATTCTCCAAACAATTCTAAAGTCAATTTAAGAAAATCAAATTTCCGTAAAGTGTCACTTGATTCTAACCACATGGTGAAATAAAATTTCAAAATATACCCTGTGCATACAAGACTAATCCTTTAGTATAAAGGTAAGAATTTAACCAAACCATTAAAGCAAATTTCACTTGAACCATATCATTGGATGGGGTAAAATCTCCTAAGACTATTTAATGTTAATCCACAAAATTGTGAATCAGTTTGATACACACGTGTGTTTTAAAAAAAGTGAAATTAGATTTTAAGACTAATTAATGTCTCTACATCGAACAATGTTAATTACGAAACTTTTTCGGAAAACTCTTAGTAACTGGTTTCGTTTTTCGCTTGTGGTACCCAAATGTATTTTAAGTGTATTTTTTATTTGATGTGGGGATGTAGGGGAGAAAAATTCCATAGTACCCACGTTTATGGTATTAACCCCTCATTTTTGTGAAGCTCTGCTAGTGCTACGTTAGCTAGCGAATTTTCCATATTTGTCCTAAATATGTGAATGCGATTTTTTTGCATAGCATTAGGTTAGGTCAGGTGGCACTTAGACTATTCAGTCCATTGCGATACCACATTGGAAGGTCGTTATAATCGTTGTATCGCTCTTGAAGGGAACTATGTTGAATAATAACAAGTATATACAGCACTAAGTTCGGCCGGGCCGAATCTTAAATACCCACCACCATGAACCAAATATTAGGGTTTCCATTGAAATTTCAGGAGGGCTTGAGGACACTTCCCGAAGATAAATTTAAAGATTTCACCTATGAGGACTATATCAGATTCTGGATTTATAAGAACTATTTTTGTTTGAGTTTTAGAGGAATCATTAACATCTCTTGTAAGTGTGCAAGAAAATTATAAAATAACGTCTTGACTTAAAATCTTAAATCTGTAGAAGTAAAATCTGGAAATTTTACAATGAGTTTCAAGCAATTTTCATGATCAGTCCGCCATCTACACCCTCAAGAAAAGAAGTCGGTCTATATGGAGGCATGACCAAATGGACCGATAAAAACTTAATCCGATACACGTTTTTGTGAGCCTAAAATACCAGAATATTTACAATTTCAGGCAAATCAGATAAAAACTACGGTTTCTAAAAGGAGTTAAATCGGGAGATCGTTCTTATGGGGGCTATACTAAAATATGGACCGATAAGCACCGTTTTCGGCACACCTCTTTATGACCCGAAAATACCTTCCAGATTTATAATTTCAGGCAAATAGGATAAAAACTTCGGATTCAAGAAGCCCAAGAAGTAAAATCGGGAAATCGGTCTATATGGGGGCTATACCAAAATATGGACCGATACTCACCATTTTGGGCACACCTCTTTATGGTCCTAAAATACCTCTAGATTTCCAATTTCAGACAAATTGGATAAAAACTACGGTTTCTATAAGCCCAAGACCCCAAATCGGGAGGTCGTTTTATATGGGGACCATACCAAAACATGGACCGATACTCACAATTTTTGGCACACGTATTTGTGATCCTACAATACCTCTAGATTTCCAATTTCAGGTAAATTGAATAAAAACTGCGGTTTCTATAAGCCCAGGAAGTAAAATCGGGAGATCGGTCTATATGGGGGCTATACCAAAACATGGACCGATACTCACCGTTTTCTTTATGGTCATAAGATATCTCTAGATTTCAAATTTCAGGCAAATTGGATAAAAACTACGATTTCTATAAGCCCAAGACCCCAAATATGGAGGTCGGTTTATATGGGGACTATATCAAAACCTGGACCGATATAGCCCATCTTCGAACTTGACCTGCCTGCAGACAAAAGAGTTTGTGCAAAATTTCAGAACGCTTGCTTCATTATTGAAGACTGTAGCGTGATTACAACAACAGACAAACGGACATGCTTATATCGTCTTAGAATTTCTCCCTGATCAAGAATATATATACTTTATATAGTCGGAAATCGATATTTCGATGTGTTACAAACGGAATGACAAACTTATTATACCCCCGTCACCATTCTATGGTGGTGTTTTTCTTTGTTAGGCCGGGGACTTATCAGCCAACCTGTTATTACTCAGGTGCACACCTCTAGTCCGCTGGAGGAAAATTTGGTCCGATTTTGGAAAAATTTTGGTCCAAAATAAAACTTCGTTGTGGCAACGTTGAACATAACCCGTCCAAAGAGTAGGAAAATACAAGAGAACGAAAGTGTGAAATGGAACTGCGTCAGTAGGTGGCAGCGTCATCCAGTTCAGTTCTCTGCGGGCTTTACGAAACGTAAGGGATATAGGATTTAGAACCTACTTTGTAATAACAAATGTTCTTTTTACACCCTTAACCACTACTGTGGTACTGGGTATAATAAGTTTGTGCATTTGTATATAACGTCAAGAAGTAAAAGTCTGAAACCCATCGTTTAGTATACCGATCGTCTTAGAATTAAATTCTGAGTCGATTTAGCGATGTCCGTATGTCTGTCTGTCTGTCCGTCTGTCCGTCTGTCTGTCTGTTTGTTCGCCCGATTTAGACTCATATGGCCTAAAAAGCCAGAGGTTTGCTCTGATTTGCTTCAAATTTCGCACAAGGAGTACGTTTAGTAGTATCGTTAAGCGTGCCAAATTTGGTTCAAATCGGTTCAGATTTTGATATAACTCCCATATATATGTACGCCAGAGTAGGGGAAATATGGTAAGTTAAGTTAGGCTAGGTGGCAGCCCGATGTATCAGGCTCACTTAGACTATTCAGTCCATTGTGATACCACACTGGTGAACTTCTCTCTTATCGCTGAATGCTTCCCGATTCCATGTTAAGCTCAATGACAAGGGACCTCCTTTTTATAGCCGAGTCCGAACGGCGTTCCACATTGCAGTGAAACCACTTAGAGAAGTTTTAAGATCCTCAGAAATGTCACCAGCATTACTGAGGTGGGATAATCCACCGCTGAAAAACTTTTTGGTGTTCGGTCGAAGTAGGAATCGAACCCATCACCTTGTGTATGCAAGGCGGGCATGCTAACCATTGCACCACGGTGGCTCCCACATAACATAGCATAGCATTGATGGTGCATACGAAAATTTTTTATTTGACCAAAAGTGAACAAATTTGAGAACCTTATGTATTTTTAAAAGAATCACGTAAAGAAAGTCTAAAGTTAGGCGGGGCCAAATTGTAGGTTTACATGTCCTTCAAATTTGTTGGCTGCTATATATAAAGTTAATGTTCCCATATACACGTATTTAAATCTGACCCGATCTGGACGAACATTTTTTTTTTTAAATTTTCGACTTTGCAGTGATGACTTTACAAGGATGTTGTGGGTATTTTAGCCATTTTTGCCCAATACATATACAAGGGGTCTTTGTTTAAATCTGTGCAAATTGGCTAATATAATAATCGTACTCTCTATGTAAAATTTCAAATAAATACGAGATTTTGAAGTGCTGTTGTTACACTCAAAAGAAAGTTTACTTGGATCTAAAGATTGTGACCTTCCCTTACGGATTTTGGTACTGGTTCTGATCCAAAGTTGCGCCTTCTTTAAAATAACGACATTTTCTAGCGACTTATCTGACTTTAAATCTAGGACCAATAAAATTAAAATTTGGAATCAGATCTCATTTATCAAATTTTCGTTCTCTTTTCACGGTTTATTAATGAAGGTACTCACGTACAAACAAATGCCAGTTTAAAAATCCAAATTATAACGGATACTTCAAATTAAACAAGTATATACGGCCGTAAGTTTGGCCAGGCCGAATCTTATGTATGTTACCCTACACCAGGGATTGCATAGAAACTTGTACTAAAGACTGTCATCCACATTCGAATTACTTGAGTTGCGGTAACACTTGCCGATGGCAAGGTATCATAAAACTTCTTAACACCGTCTTCTCAATTGTAAGTTAGTCCCTACGGGGTATATATTAAACAAACCAAAAAGGCCGATTAAAGACGTATATAATTCAGTTTAACAAAATTTTCTATAGAAATAAAATCTTGACAAAGTTTTCTAAGTAATAAAATTTTGACAAAATTTTCTATAGAAATAACATTTTGACAACATTTTCTATAGCAATAAAATTTTAACAAAATTTTCTTTAGTAATAAAATTTTGACAAAATTTTCTATAGTAAAAAAATTTTGACAAAATTTTCTATAGAAATAAAATTTTGAAAAAAAAATTTTATAGTAATAAAATTTTGAAAAAATTTTCTATAGTAATAAAATTTTGACAAAATTTTTTATATTAATAAAATTTTGGTAGATTTTTTTTTTGGGATCGGCTATATATAAGTATAGACCGATATGGACCACTTTTGGCATGGTAGTTAACGCCCATATACTAGCGCAATGTACCAAATTGCACCACATACCAAGTTTCAACCGGATCGGATGAATTTTGCTCCTCTAAAAGCTCCGGAGGTCAAAACTGGGGATCGGTTTATATGGGGGCTACATATAATTATGGACCGATATGGACCAATTCCTGCATGGTTGATAAAGACGATATACTAACACCACGTATATATATAATTATGGACTGATGTGGACCAATTTTTTAGTGGTTGGTAGAGACTATATACTTACACCATGTACCACATTTCAGCCGGATCGGATGAAATTTGTTTCTCTTAGAGGCTCCGCAAGCCAAATCTGGGGACCCGTTTATATGGGGGCTATATATAATTATGAACCGATGTGTACCAATTTTTGCATAGTTGTTAGAGATCATATACTTACATCATGTACCAAATTTCAACCGGATCGGATGAAATTTGCTCCTCCAAGACACTCCGCAAGACAAATCTGAGTGTCGGTTCATATGGTCCATTTGCAATACCATCCGACCTACATCAATAACAACTACTTGGGCGAAGTTTCAAGTCGATGGCTTGTTTCGTTCGGAAGTTAGCGTGATTTCAACAGACGGACGGACGGACATGCTCAGATCGACTCAGAATTTCACCACGACCCAGAATATATATACTTTATGGGATCTTAGAACAATATTGTTTAAAGTCGATAGCTTGTTTCGTTCGGAAGTTAACGTAATTTCCACAGCCAGACGAACAGCCAGACGGACATCGCTCAATCGACTCAGAATTAATGGTTCGATCTTAGAGATATTTTGTTAAAAGTCAATTTGTTTACTTCATTTTTTTTTATTTTTTGAATCACTTTTTATACCCTTCACCACTACTGTGGTTCAGGGTACAATAAGTTTGTGCATTGTGTATGTAACGCCAAGAAGGAAAAGTCTGAGACCAACCGTTTATTATACAGATCGTCTTAGAATTAAATTCTGAGTCGATTTAGCGAAAAAGGCCGATTAAATACGTATCTAATTAAGTTTAAAGATTCTATAGATATAAAATGTTGACAAAATAACATTTTGACAAAATAAAATTTTGACAACATTTTCTATAGAAGTAAAATTTGGAAAAAATTTTCTATAGAAATAAAATTTGGATAACATTTTCTATCGAAATCAAATTCTGACAAAATTTTCTATAGAAATAAATTTTGAAAAAATTTTCTATAGAAATAAAATTTTGACAAAATGTTGTACAGAAATAAAATTTTCACAAAATTTTGTATAGAAATAACATTTTGACAATGTTTTATATAAATACAAAATTTTGGTAGATTATTTTTGGCTCGAGTGGCAACGATGATTGTGAACCGATAAGGACCAATTTTTGTGTGATTGGGGATCGCTTATATATAACTATAGACAGATATAGACCAATTTTGGCATGGTTATTAGCGGCCTTATACTAACACCACGTTGCAAATTTCAACCGGATCGGATGAATTTTGCTCCTCTAAGAGGCTCCGGAGATCAAATCTGGGGAAAGGTTTATATGGGGGCTATATATAATTATGGACCGATATGGACCAATTCTTGCGTGTTTATTGGAGACCACATTCTAACACCATGTTCCAAATTTCAATCGGATCGGATGAATTTTGCTCCTCCAAGAGGCTCCGGAGGACAAATCTAGGGATCGATTTATATGGGGGCTATATATAATTATGAACCGATATGGACCAATTCTTGCATGGTTGTTAGAGACCATATACTACCACCACGTACCCAATTTCAACCGGATCGGATGAATTTTGCTCCTCTAAGAGGCTCCGCAAGCCAAATCGGGGGATCGGTTTAGATGGGGGCTATATAAAATTATGGACCGATATGGACCAATTTTTTCATGGTTTGTAGAGACCCTATACTAACACCATGTACCAAATTTCCGCAGATCGAAGGAAATTTGGTTCTCCTAGAGGGTCCGCAAGCCAAATCGGGAGATCGGTTTATATGGGGGCTATATGTAATTATGGACCGATATGGACCAATTTTTGCATGGTTGTTAGAGACCATATGCTAACACCATGTACCAAATTTCAGCCTGATCGGATGAAATTTGCTTCTCTTAGAACAATCGCAAGGCAAATTTTGGGGGTCCGTTTATATGGGGGCTATACGTAAAAGTGGACCGATATGGCCCATTTTCAATACCGTCCGACCTACATCAATAACAACTACTTATGCCAAGTTTCAAGTCGATAGCTTGTTTCGTTCAGAAGTTAGCGTGATTTCAACAGACGGACGGACATGCTCAGGTCGACTCAGAATTTCACCACGACCCAGAATATATATACTTTATGGGGTCTTAGAGCAATATTTCGATGTGTTAAAAACGAAATGACAAAGTTAGTATACCCCTATCCTATGGTAGAGGGTATACTATTTTTGGTATAATTCTACCAACTGTGGCAACCGTGGTGGTAATACAAATTTATTTTCTAGGTTATATACGTTAGGTTAAAGGTTAAAGTGGCAGCCCGATTAAATTTCAGGCTCACTTAGACTATTCAGTCCATTGTGATAATATACGTTGCATTTTCATGTTTTAATATAATAAAGTACTTAGAACCATTTTGTTTTGTAAAATTTGTTTAAATTTAACGAAAAATATTGTAGGGAAAATTGTTTGGGAATGTATAGGAAAGTAGGGAACTTTTTTGTCCTTGTAGGGTAAACCGAACATTTTCCCTGGCAACACTGACTATGAGCTATAGTCAGATTGAGACAAACCACCCATAAACATGCACCCCTTAATTTACTTAAATATGCAACTGCGATTTATCTCCTAGACCTATATCAATGTTACCCACCAAATGCTTATGATTACTAATTCAGTAAGGGCGGTTTAGGGTATGCTATAGTCGGCCCCGCTCGACTTTCTACTTTACTTACTTGTTTTTTACTAACATTGTGTTTCATCCCAGGGCGTTAGCCGATTTAAAATTTAATTCTAGAGTTTCTGTTGAAGTACAAAAAATTGTCTCCATTAAAAGTATTTGTATCTGGAAATGCAAACCTTTATATAGCTCTCAGCAAATTTGAAGTAGTTGAGATGGTAACACAAATGTTTGTCTACATAGTGGTGAAGGGTATAATATAGTCGGCTCCGCCCGACTTTAGACTTTACTTACTTGTTTAAAGTGTCTTTCACTTTTCTGAATTTCTATTTCCTACGGAATGTTTCGCTTCAATTTGAAAATCTGCTTCGTTGGAAAATTACGATTTTCTTCAGGCAAAGGTCAAAAACGATTCTTTTTTGAATTGTTGTAGATTTACCATTAATCTATGCTATACAAAATACATATTGTCCAAATCCCCAGACTTTTCAAGAGATAAAAACAAATTTAATTTGAAAATGTTCCCCACGGAGTCGTAGATGACATTGTTCAAATAGTATAAGATTTTATGGCAAATGGATTTCAACATCTCAATGTCTTCGGGCTAGCCATCATGCTAGATTCCCCATTAGCTATTTGTGATAATTGAAAAATAACGCAAGCAAATAGGCCTCAGTATATTTTGCAATTTCTTCCTTTAGATTTTGCTAATTTCATTAAATGTGTATGAGGCCATAGTCTTTCGGTGTTTTTTTCTCATCTTCACTTCGTTGTTTTTTGTTTTTGTGGCCATTGCCCATTATTATAAAAAATGGAACTACTATTCCTGTGACGCTTACAGTCACTATGGTAACGTTCTTTGGTAATAACAATGACTACTTATTTCAGTTTGTTTTCTTTTTTTGTTTGGTATTCCTTTTAAAGGTCCCAACTATTAACAAAGCCCCTTGGTGTGCGGCATGGACAAGTGCGATATGGGCCAAGGGTTGCATTCAGGACTAAACAAAAGTTGTGATGGCATAGTTGCCTTTGTTTAGATTCTTTGTAATTTTTTTGCCGGATTTTTTCCTCCAGTGGCTATAATGACCTTATCTTTCTCCGGTTTTGATGTTATTTTCCACAAAAGTTTTTTCTTCCGTTATGGTGTGGGGCTGTTTGTTTTTTTAAAGAGATTTTTAAGGATTTTCCCCTTCATATAACAAACCTTAGATTAACTTCCTAATACTATTGTGTAGGTGTAGGTTAGTGTGTCTGCAAAGCAGTGTATGTGTGTATATATGAAATGAAACCATTCGCATTTCCTCTTTTAAAATCCGGAGGTCCCTTTCGTTTTTTTTTCCACAAATCTGTTCCATTAAATTTGTTTTTTTTTTTTTTTTATACGCCTTGTGTGTAGGTCCTTTCTGATATGGTGGTATCCTGTTACTAAGATATTCCCCTTGTTCAATTTTTTTTTTTAGCCAATCCACAATGGGATATATTTCGTTTTTCGTGAGGAATGAAAATTGCTTGACATTTTCCTTCATTTACCAAAACACAAAGCTAAGCTTTCTATAACCTCAGCGGTATTCATATTATTTTGGATTATAAATTTCATGTTGGAGATAAGAAATCGAAAGATAGTATTGGGAGCGCAAATTAAAAATGCGAGAGTTTTTTAAATGTTAGGCAACTTGTTCCGGAAAAATTGTAACAGACTGATCAATCGAAAAATTGTCTATTGTCAGACACTACTTTCCCCATGTATCTGGCAACATAAGGATACGACGACGAAAACGACTCTTCTTTTGACTCAATCAGGGCAAGGACTTCTCATTTGAGTATTTCCACATAAGTTTTTGCAGTTTTTGCAACATGTGGCCGATCGATATATAGCTCCTGTGATTGTTTCACTCGCCCAGCAAAAAATTTGGAAGTTCTTCTCAAGGCACAACTTTAAAAGAACTTCCAAAAATGCTCTCCCAAAGATGTTCTGAACTGGAAGTTCATTTGAGTCAATTTTTTATAACCCGCTTTTTCAAATTTTTAAGGGGAAATTTATATTTATTTGTTTCGAATAGGTTAAAAACATATTAAGAATTAACAAAATGGTACAAGTTATTTAAATTTAGGCGAAAACAATGTTGAATCCTTTCTAGAAAAATTGCAAATTTTTGAAAATATTTGATGACAAACGTTCCAGACAAGCATTATAATGCATTAAAAATCATAAAAAATTTTAAAAATTATTTATTTATCAAAATATCACAAAAATTCTTAATTCACATCTAAAATACTGAATTCACCTCACACCTTAAGAAGTGATTCAAATTCAGTGCAGCGGCTGTTGAAATTTTGGACATCCGTCCTATGACAAGCCCATGTTAAGTTCATCGCTGATGTTTTGGTAAATTTAGCCAAATATTCCTCTCCGAAGGTACTTTACAAATTTTTTATACATAATAAAGTAATTGTAAAATTTTCCTTAGAAATAAAATTTTAGACGAAAATTTCTATATACATAAAATTTTGGCAAAATTTTCTATAGAAATAAAATTTTGAAAAAAATTTCTTTAGAAATAAAGTGTTTATAAAAGTTTAGAAATAAAATTTCGATAAAATTTTGCAAAATTTTTCATAAAAATAAAATTTTGACAAATGTTCTATAGAAAGGGTAGACAATATTTTCTATATAAATAAAATTTTGACAAATTTTCTATAGAAAGTGTAGACAAAATTTTCTATGGAAATAAAATTTTCACAAAATTTTCTATAGAAAAAAACTTTTGACAAATTTTACATAGAAATAAATATAGAAATTTAATTTTCTATAGAAATAAAGTGTTCATAAAATTTTCTATTGAAATAAAATTTTGACAAAGTTTTCTATAAAAATAAAATTTTGATAAAATTTTCTATAGAAATAAATTGTTGACAACATTTGCTATGGAAATAAAATTTTGACAAAATTTTTATAGAAATAAAATTTTGACAAAATTTTCTATAGAAATAAAGTTTTGACAAAATTTTCTATAGAAATAACATTTTGACAAAATTTTACATAGAAATAAAATTTTCACAAAAATTTCCATAGAAATTTAATTTTCTATAAAAATAAAGTGTTCATAAAATTTTCTATAAAAATAAAATTTTGATAAAATTTTCTATAGAAATAAAGTGCTGACAACATTTTCTATGGAAATAAAATTTTGACATCAGCACAATGGATTAATTCGATTGTTTTAAACCGCTCTCGATCGTATGCCATCTGATGATCACAGAATCATTATTAGGGCTGACAAGACGCCCTTTGGAGAGCATTCGAAAAGATTTAATGCACCAACAATTGATGAAGTGGCCATTGTAATGGTTGGAGACTAGTTTCAATCTCGTGATATTGTGCTTCATCGAAGGAATGAAGCATTACGCCGTGTTTCAGAGCATCACCGAAGCTATGATGTATTGCAATATCCATATTACACTGGAAAGGTGACGACGGCTATCATATCAATATACGAATGATAGATCCACGAACCGTTTGCAATTCCCAGTACGTCTATCATTTGCCATGTCCATCAATAAGGCGCAAGGGTAAACGATTCAAATATATGGATTACATTTAGAGGAGCCATGTTTTTCACATGGACAGCTATACGTGGCCTGCTCAAGAGTTGGAATTCAAAATTGTTTGTTTGTGCTCGCTTCAAATGGGCAAACGAAAAACATTGTCTATCAAAATGTTTTGGATTGACAATATTAAATTTCATATTCATAAAATAAACTATAATATTTCATTTCTTCTTTGGTTGGTTGCAACAAAGCGCAACTGGTTCCGCTAGTTTTCTATAGAAATAAAATTTTGACAAATTTTACCATAGAAATAAAATTTTCACAAAATTTTCCACAGAAATTTAATTTTCTATAGAAATAAAGTGTTCATAAAATTTTCTATTTAAATAAAATTTTGACAAAGTTTTCTATAAAAATAAAATTTTGATAAAATTTTCTATAGAAATAAAGTGTTGACAACATTTCCTATGGAAATAAAATTTTGACAAAATTGTCTAAAGAAATAAAATTTTGACAAAATTTTCTATAGAAATAAAATTTTGACGAAAATTTCCTGTAAAATTAAAATTTTGACAAAATTTTCTGTAGAAATAATGTGTTCATTAAATTTTCAATTGAAATAAAGTGTTGACAAAGTTTTCTATAGAAATAAAATTTTAGTACAATTTTCTATAGAAATAAAATTTCGACAAAATTTTGCAAAATTTTCTATAGGAATAAAATTTTGACAAATATTCTATAGGAAGTGTTAATAAAATTTTCTATATAAATAACATTTTGACAAAAATTTCCATGGAAATAAAATTTTTAAAAAATTTTCTATAGAAATAAAATTTTTTATAAAATTTTGACAAATTTTACCATAGAAATAAAATTTTCAACAGAAATTTAATTTTCTATAGAAATAAAGTGTTCATAAAATCTTCTATAGAAATAAAATTTTGACAAAATTTCCTGTAGAAATAAAATTTTGACAAAAATTTCATAAAATTTTCAATTGAAATAAAGTATTGACAAACTTTTCTATAGAAATAAAATTTTACTAAAATTTTCTATAGAAATAAAATTTCAACAAAATTTTTTATAGAAATAAATTTTAGCAAAATTTTCCATAGAAATAAAATCTTAAAAAAAATTTCTGTAGGAAGTGAAGTGTTCATAAAAATTTTAATTGAAATAAAATATTGACAAAGTTTTCTATAGAAATAAAATTTTAGTAAAATTCGACAAAATTTTCTATGGAAATAAAATGTAGAAAAATTTTCTATAGGAATAAAATTTTGACAAAAGTTTCTATAGAAATAAAATTTTGACAAAATTGTATAGAAATAAAATTATAACAAAATGTTCTATAGAAATAAAGCGTTGACAAAATTTTCTATAGAAATATAGTGTTGAAAAAAATGTTAACAAAATTTTCTATATAAATAAAATTTTGACAAAATTTTCTATAGAAATAAAATTTTGACAGACATTTCTAAAGAAATAAAATTTTGGCAAAATTTTCTATAGAAATAAAAGTTTGACAAAGTTTTCTGTAGAAATAAAAGTTTGACAAAGTTTTGTATAGAAATAAATTTTTTACAAAATTTTCTATAGAAATAAAATATTGACAAAATTGTTTATAATATAAAATTTTGCAAAATAAGAATTTTTTGTTTAGTAAGTTTGTGGTAAATTTTTCCCAAATTTTGTTAGATTATTTTTGGCTCGAGTGGCAACCAGTGAGTACACCACACCCAGCTGATCCCACCAAATTCACAACATAGGCTTCTTTCTACACCCAGAGAAGGAATATGATCACCTCAAACAGCAAATGTTATTTTTGGGTGGTGACTATGGAACATAGATTTCGCAACTATGTTATTTTCTCGGAAATCATGTATCTGATTTCGGCAAGCAGGTTATATTTGACGAGAAAATAACATTTTAGTGACAAACATGTTACATGGTCACAATACAAAAATAACATCTTGCTCTTGAAACCTGTTTGAGGTGATCATATTCCTTCTCTGAGTGTATAGATATTCGGCTTTGCCGGCAGGTTAACCATATGATTTGTATAGGCACCCACCACCAATGGATATTGATAAAGTGTAATAAGTTTCGCAATTCGTTTGAAGTTTAGCTTAGTTATAGTGGCAGCCCGATATTTCAGGCTCACCTAGGTTATATACCGCTGAAGCGATAAAATTAACATGGGCTTGGTTTAGGACGGATGTCCGCCATTTCAACTTAAGGCGTTTTGGATGTGAATTCTAAATTTTTGTGATATTTTGTAAAATAAATAAATTTTATATTTTTGTTTAAAGATTTTTTTCGCAATTTTTCTAGAATGTATTCAGCAATTTTTTCGACGAAATTTAAATAATTTGTACCATTTTATTTATTCTTTCCCTGTTTTTAACCTATTAAAAACAAAACAAATTAAAATTACCCAATAAAAATATGAAAAAAGCAAGTTATAAAAAAATTGAATTAAAAGAACTTCCTGTGCAGATAAACTAAACAACATCTTTGGGAGCACATTTTGGAAGTTCTGTTAAAGTTGTGCTTTTAAGAGGTTGGTTGATAAGTCCCCGGTCTGACAGATAGATGGCGTCGCTAGTATTAAGTGCATATTATTTTTATATAGTACCTACCTTCAAATGATCCGTGTCAAAATTTGACGTCTGTAAGTCAATTAGTTTGTGAGATAGAGCGTCTTTTGTGAAGCAACTTTTGTCATTGTGAAAAAAAATGGAAAAAAGGAATTTCGTATTTTGATAAAATAATGTTTTCTGAAGGGGAAATATACAATATTTGGATATGCGAAAGCTCTGTACAAAATGGGTGCCGCGCGAGCTCACATTTGACCAAAAACAACAACGTGTTGATGATTCTGAGCAGTGTTTGCAGCTGTTAACTCGTAATACACCCGAGTTTTTCCGTCGATATGTGAAAATGGATGAAACATGGCTCCATCACTACACTCCTGAGTCCAATCGACAGTCGGCTGAGTGGACAGCGACCGGTGAACCGTCTCCGAAGCGTGGAAAGACTCAAAACTCCGCTGGCCAAGTAATGGTCTCTTATCTTGAGAAGGGAAAAACCATCAACAGTGACTATTATATGGCGTTATTGGAGCGTTTGAAGGTCGAAGTCGCGGCAAAACGGCCCATATGAAGAAGAAACTAGTATATACGGCCGTTTGTTCGGCCAGGCCGAATCTTAAATACCCACCACCATGAATCAAATATTAGGCTTTCCTTTGAAATTTCAGGGGGGTTTGAGGACAAATCAAGCAGAGCAATTCAACCAATACACTTCCCGGTGATAAATTTAGAGATTTTAATCTTACGTTAGCTTTGAAAATATATTCTCTTAAATATCTCCAGTATCCCCCCACTGTTCACAGAGAATGTCCTCCAACCATAATGCTTTGCGGTGTTTATTTACCACCTCACCGATCTTATAAATGTTGTAATTTGTTTTGTTTACTTTGGTCCACTGTGATGTTTGTTTTTGTTTCGTTTGTTTTTTAGGGTGAGGAGTGCGATATGACTCTTCTTTTAAAGATGATGAGCTAAAGGCATCGCCTATTCGTGTTTTTAGTTCTTCGTCAGTTTTGTTGCCTATTTACTGCTATCAATTCAAAAGCAAGTCCTTTAGAGCTTAAACTTGCCAACATATTTTTGCTTTCATCTGATGAAGTGTTCCCTCGCTTAGCCTGGGGAAAATACCTGGGACCGGTGTTAGTGGTGGTTTAGCAACCAACAACTCTTACTTCCAAGTAAACGAAATTTACTTCAAGCATGTATACCAAAAAAGAAAAAAAATCTTTACCTAAAATCTGCATGTGGGCGACATTTTTAATGGCTTGTTACCAGTTTAAGTGACCATAAAGGTGCAGGGGTGCATGTAAGCACTTTTGTTGGCAAAAACCAACAGCAACAGCAACAACAACAAAAACAACACTTCATTTATCTTTAGTCCCAGGAAATTTAAACTGTTTGGGGTTAATGGCTCTTACCAAATGAGGCAGTTGTTAAAGTTTTGAAAATATTTGACAGTTCGTTGTCAGTAATGGGCTATTCCTCCCAATGGGAAAATCCTACTAATAGTAATCTCTGTATGTGGGAATGTATGTGTACGGATGGGTGTGTATATATGTGTGTAAGGGTAGTAAAATCCTTTCGTGATTGTTGTAAAGATAATCCAAATAATTTTTATAACCAACGTAGAGTGGTAGACATTCTCGTAAATCAAGGTGTTGTTTATCATTTGACTTTAGACGATTTTTTAATGTTTTGGAGGTTTCAACGTGTCATTCCACAACGAAGTGATCAAGCTAAGATTGTCATATATATTTAAATTTGTTAAAATATATTTTCTGGAACAATTTTTGCATGCATGTTAGGGACTACATACACCCTCACAAAAATCGCTTCTGTAACATATACTCCCAAACATATTTTGCTTCAAGCATATACATTTTTGGGTATTGCCCAAACATTTATATGTTTGACCTCTTCCAATATATAATATGTTTGAAAGCATATTGGTCTAAACAATATATGTTTGGGTAGTCTAAGTTCCAAACATTTTGTATTTTTGCATCCAAATTCAATAATGTTGTCTTCCAAAAAACAATATGTTATTATGTGAACATATAATATGTTTGGAAGCATTTTGCACCCAAAAATATTATATGCTTAAAAAAAATTCTCCCAAACAATACTGTTAAGCTTTCAAACCATTTTTTCTTGGGATTTCATAAGACCGGCGGAGCACTTTGGAAGTCAACCATTCAAAAGGGTCAGCACAAAAAAAAACTTGAGAGTAAACCCAAAAAACCCAGACTAAAAACGCACTGTCCTTTTCTTTTGAATAATCCACATCGTACAGTTTATTCACTTAATTATCTTCGCTAGCTAAATTTACAAAGTTTCTTTTATTTTAATGATATATTTTTGGTTTCGTTTTAATTCTTCACGACTCGATACTCGATCTCACTCCTCAAACTTCCAATTCAGTACTAGCCACTCTTTTTCACCTATACTTATACATAAAAAATATATATACATGCTAAATATAAAAGTAACGAGTTATCAAAATAGATATATACGAATTAAGAAAAAAAAATCCCATGCCGATAGCAATGTGGCCACATCTTTCAGCAAGCTGGAGCAGATACGCCTATGAACCAACACTCCAATAGGTGGCGTCAAAATTCTTCTAAATACTATCGTGTCAACTTAAACAAATACTGTGCTCAAAATTTTATTTATTTATTTATATATTTACAATCATAATGAATTATGAAAATAAACAGGTAATATAGGTGCTTCCCCGACATCTTTCTCACTTCCACGAGATTTTTTAGTTCTTAGCACCTTTTTCTGTAATACAAATATTGTAGAAGAAATTATTAAATTTTATGATTTTTTTATACCCTCCATTATAGGATGGGGGTATATTAACTTTGTCATTCCGTTTGTAACACATCGAAATATTGCTCTAAGACCCCATAAAGTATATATATATTCTGGGTCGTGGTGAAATTCTGAGTCGATCTAAGCATGTCCGTCCGTCCGTCCGTGCGTCTGTTGAAATCACTCTAACTTCCGAACGAAACAAGCTATCGACTTGAAACTTGGCACAAGTAGTTGTTATCGATGTAGGTCGGATGGTATTGAAAATGGGCCGTATCGGTCCACTTTTACGTATAGCCCCCATATAAATGGACCCTCAGATTTGGCTTGTGGAGCCTCTAACAGAAGCATATTTCATCCGATCCGGCTGAAATTTGGTATATGGTGTTGGTATATGGTCTCTAACAACCATGCAAAAATTTGTCCACATCGGTCCTTAATTATATATAGCCCCCATATAAACCGATCCCCAGATTTGGCTTGCGAAGCCTAAAAGAGAAGTAAATTTCATACGATCCGGCTAAAATTTGGTGCATGGTGTTGGTATATGGTCTCCAACAACCATGCAAAAATTGGTTCATATCGGTCCTTAATTATATATAGCCCCCATATAAACCGATCCCCAGATTTGGCTTGTGGAGCCTCTAACGGAAGCATATTTCATCCGATCCGATTGAAATTTGGTATATGGTGTTGGTATATGGTCTCTAATAACCATGCAAAAATTGGTCTTCATCGGTCCTTAATTATATATAGCCCCCTTATAAACCGATCCCCAAATTTGGCTTGCGAAGCCTAAAAGAGAAGTAAATTTCATCCGATCCGGCTGAAATTTGGTACATGGTGTTGGTATGTGGTCTTCAACAACCATGCAAAAATTGGTCCATATCGGTCCTTAATGATATATAGCCCCCATATAAACCGATCCCCAGATTTGGCTTGTGGAGCCTCTAAGAGAAGCAAATTTCATCCGATAAGGCTGAAATTTGGTACATGGTGTTGGTATATGGTCTCTAACAATCATGCAAAAATTGGTCCACATCGGTCTATAATTATATATAGCCCCCATATAAACCGATCCCCAGATTTGGCTTGCGGAGCCTCAAAGAGAAGCAAATTTCATCCGATCAGGCTGAAATTTGGTACATGATGTTGGTATATGGTCTCTAACAACCATGTAAAATTTGTCCACATCGGTTCATAATTATATATAGCCCCCATATAAACCGATCCCCAGATTTGGCTTGCGAAGTCTCCAAGAGAAGCAAATTTCATCCAATCCGGTTGTAATTTGGAACATGGTGTTAGTATATGATATTTAACAACCGTGCCAGAATTGGTCCATATCGGTCTATAATTATATATAGCCCCCATATAAAACGTTCTCCAGATTTGACCTCCGGAGCCTCTTGGAGGAGCAAAATTCATTCGATCCGGTTCAAATTAGGAACGTGGTGTAAGTATATGGTCACTAACAACCATTCCAAAATAGGTCCAATCACACACAAAATGGTCCATGTCGGTTCATAATCATGGTTGCCACTAGAGCCAAAAATAATCTACCAAAATTTTATTTCTAGAGAAAATTTTGTCAAAATTTTATTTCTAGAGAAAATTTTGTTAAAATTTTATTCGGTTCATAATAAAATTTTCATCATTGTCAAAATTTTATTTCTATAGAAAATTTTGGCAAAATTTTATTTCTATAGAAAATTTGGTTCAAATTTTATTCGGTTCATAATCATGGTTGCCACTCGAGCCAAAAATAATCTACCAAGATTTTATTTCTATAGAAAATTTTGTCAAAAGTTTATTTCTATAGAAAATTTTGTTAAAATGTTATTGCTGTAGAAATTTTTTTCAAAATTTTGTTTCTATAGAAAATTTTGGGAAAATTTTTATTTCTATAGAAAATTTTGTGAAAATTTTATTTCTATAGACAATTTTATTAAAATTTTATTTCTGTAGAAAATTTTGTCAAAATTTTATGTCTACTTTGTCAAACTGAATTATATACGTATTGGATCGATCTTTTTTGATTTAATATATACCACGTATGGACTTACATACAATTTAGAAGATGGTGTTAGGAGGTTTTAAGATACCTTGCCATCGGCAAGCGTTACCGCAACTTAAGTAATTCGATTGTGGATGGCAGTATTTAGAAGAAGTTTCTACGCAATCCATGATGGAGGGTACATAAGTTTCGGCCTGGCCGAACTTACGGCCGTATATACTTGTTTATTTTAATTTTACCTTTTGCCGGACGGGGATTCGAACAGCGGACCACACAGTTTGTAAGGATTAAAGAAGTAGCTGATCAACTGCCCAAGGGAAAATAAAATGTTAATTTTGTAATAACAAGCAACAACCACCAACTTAATTCAATATCGCTCCCTGTTAAATAGCGCCCCAAGCTACTAAACACATATATGTTTATAGGCTATTTCTAAATTAATATATGTTTGCATCCAAGGATATTATATTTACAAAAATTTTATGTCCCAAACATAATATGTTCTAACATATTAACATATATGTCCCAAACATGTTATGCTAGTTAATGAACATTATATGCTTGCACTCAAAAATATTGTGTTTAAAAATATGTGTTCCAAACATATAATGTTTATAGCCAAACATATGAAAAACAGTCTTTTTCATCCGTGTACCAACACCACGTACTAAATTTCAACCGCATTGGATGAAATTTGATTTTCTGTGATGATGATTTGTTTCTCTTCTAAATTGTGAGTTAATCTATAAGGTGTACATATTAGAAAAATAAGCAGATTGCACACCTATGTAATTCAGTTCTTGGCCGGTATATATAGGGGAGTCTATATAATAATTACCGATTATCCGATAAAAATCAATAACTCAACGTACAAAATTGTTATCGAATCGGATGAAATTTGCTGCTCCAAGAGGTTCTGGGGATCGATTTATATGGAGACTATATATAATTATGGACCGATATAGACGAATTTTTGGCGTGGTTGTTAGAGACTATATAACAACTTACACCACGTACCAAATTTCAACCGGATCGGATGAAATTTGCTCCTTCAAAGTGGTCCGCAAGCAAAATCTTTGGATCTGGGGATGAGGATTATATATAATTATGGACCGATATGGATCAATTTTTGCACGAATGTTAGGGACTACAGACTAAAACCATGTACTAAATTTCAACCGCATCGGATGAAATTTGTTTCTCTAAGAGACTCCGCAAATAAAATCAGGTGATCGGTTTATATGGGGGCTATATATAATTATGGACCGATATGAATCAATATTGCCATGAACGTTAGGGACTACATATTAACACCACGTACCAAATTTCAACTGGATCGGATAAAATTTGCTTCGCTAAGAGGCTACTCAAACCAAATCTGGGGGTCGGTTTACATGGGGGCTTTACGTGGTTATGTGGTCCGATATGGACCATTTGCAATACAATCCGACGTACATGAATAACAACTACTTGTGCCAAGTTTCAAGTCGATGGCTTGTTTCGTTCGGAAGTTAGCATGATTACAATATACAACGATACGATCACAACTAATGCGTTTGGACCCAGCTTTATCTGATAAAGAGCTACAATACAAGGAGTCTGATATGTAGTGCAACAAAGTAAAACGTTATTTTTTATATATTTTTTAATTTTATTGTACGAAAGCAAAAAAACAATGTCGGAAATAAAATCCAATTTCACAATGAGTTTAGTCTTGTTCTAATTAGAACTGTTCAAACCAAACCATTACAAGATGCACGAAAGTGGCTCTTCGGGCTATTTCCGGCGAGGCTTCTTCTTGAGATGATCGACACTTTTGTATATTTTGTATTTTTTAGTGTCAACTTTACTCTACCAAATTCCGAAGCCAAAAATTCCAAAGGAATGATATGCGGAGATTTTGGTGGCCATTTTACGATAAAAATAAAGCGTGGAACTTCCGTTTGGAGCCACTCTTGGTGGACGCGTGCTAAGTGCGTGGGTTTGATTCCTATTGGAATATCCATGGTCTCTGGCCGAAATCTTTGCACGTGGCTTCAATTATGTCTTTACATATTCCCTATAATATTCGGCATTTATTTTAACCAACGGTCGTTGAATACAAGCGATGAGCCTTAATCGGCCATTACCGCGGCCCACACAGTTACCAGTGGTGGCGCTTTGGTTCTGGTGGCCAATCTTAGGTGTACATTTTGCTGACATCTTCGGCAAGTACGCCCGATCATTTTAATTTGTTTCTAAACTGCTCAATTTAGAATGCCTTCACATCGGAGAAAACCAAATTCTATAACTGGCGACTTTCGTGCAAACCACTAAACCACTATGTGGTCAGGGTGTAATAATTTTGATTTGTTAAAAAATGGATCCACCAGAAATATTGATGTACAAGGATATATTCGGGGTCGATCTAAGCATGTCTGTCCGTCTGTTGAAATCACGCTAGCTTCCGAACGAAACAAGCTATCAACTTGAAACTTGTCACAAGTAACACGTTGGCTGATAAGTCCCCGGTCTAACAAAGAAAGACACATTTTTATATCCACCACCATAGGATGGTGACGGGGGCATAATAAGTTTGTCATTCCGTTTGTAACACATCGAAATATCGATTTCCGACTATATATTCTTGGACAGGGAGAAATTCTAAGACGATATAACCATGTCCGTCTGTCTGTCTGTTGTAATCACGCTACAGTCTTCAATAATGAAGCAATCGTGCTGAAATTTTGCACAAACTCGTCTTTTGTCTGCAGGCAGGTCAAGTTTGAAGACGGGCTATATCGGTCCAGGTTTTGATATAATCCCCATATAAACCGACCTCCAGATTTGGGGTCTTGGGCTTATAGAAATCGAAGTTTTTATCCAATTTGCTTGAAATTTGAAATCTAGAGGTATTTTATGACCATAAAGAGGTGTGCCAAAAATGGTGAGTATCGGTCCATGTTTTGGTATAGCCCCCATATAGACCGATCTCCCGATTTTACTTCTTGGGCTTATAGAAACCGCAGTTTTTATTAAATTTACCTGAAATTGGAAATCTAGAGGTATTGTAGGACCACAAATACGTGTGCTAAAAATTGTGAGTATCGGTCCATATTTTAGTATAGCCCCCATATAGACCGATTTCCCGATTTTATTTCTTGGGCTTCTAGAATCCGAAGTTTTTATCCTATTTGCCTGAAATTGGAAATCTAGAGGTATTTTCGGATCATAAAGAGGTGTGCCGAAAACGATGAGTATCGGTCCATATTTTAGTATAGCCCCCAAAAGAACCATCTCCCTTTAACTCCTTGGGTTTCTAGAAACCGTAGTTTTTATCTGATTTGCCTGAAATTCTAAATATTCTGGTATTTTAGGTTCACAAAAACGTGTATCGGATTAATGCCTCCATATAGACCGACTTCACTTCTTGAGGGTGTAGAAGGCGCACTGATCATTAAAATTGCTTGAAAATCAATGTAAAATTTCCAGATTTTACTTCTACAGATTTAAGATTTAAAATCAAGACGTTATTTTATAACTTTATTGCACACTTACAAGAGATGTTAATGATTCCTCTAAAACTCAAACAAAAATGGTTCTTATAAATCCAGAATCTGATATAGTCCTTATAGGTGAAATCTTTAAATTTATCTTCGGGAAGTGTCCTCAAGTCCTCAAGCCCTCCTGAAATTTCAAAGGAAACCCTAATATTTGGTTCATGGTGGTGGGTATATAAGATTCGGCCCGAACTTAGTGCTGTATATACTTGTTTTTTGTCAAAATTCGTTTTTATTATTCAACATTGTTCCATTCCAATTTTTTGATATCATTTTGCTAGTAATTTTTGCCATCATTCTCAATGACTTGTAGCACGGTGCGTTGCCTTGGTGGAACAACACTTTTTTCTTCTTCATATGGGGCCGGTTTGCCGCGATTTCGACCTTCAAACGCTTCGATAACGCCATATAATAGTCACTGTTGATGGTTTTTCCCTTCTCAAGATAATCGATAAAAATTATTCCATGCGCATCCCAAAAAAACAGAGGCCATTTCTTTGCCAGCGGACTTTTGAGTCTTTCCACGCTTCGGAGACGATTCACCGGTTGCTTTCCACTCAGCCGACTGCCGATTGGACTCAGGAGTGTAGTGATGGAGCCATGTTTCAACCATTGTCACATATTGACGGAAAAACTCGGGTGTATTACGAGTTAACAGCTGCAAACACCGCTCAGAATCATCAACGCGTTGCTGTTTTTGGTCAAATGTGAGCTCGCGCGGCACCCATTTTGCACAGAGCTTCCGCATATCCAAAAATTGATGAATGATATGACCACCATGTTCCTTTGATATCTTTAAGGCCTCTGCTATCTCGATCAATTTCATTTTACCGTCATTCAAAACCATTTTGTGGATTTTTTTGATGTTTTCGTCGGTAAACACCTCTTTCGGGCGTCCACTGCGTTCACCGTCTTCCGTGCTCATTTCACCACGCTAAAATTTTTCATACCAATCAATTATTGTTGATGTCCCTGGGGCAGAGTCAGGAAACTCATTATCAAGCCAAGTTTTAGCCACCACCGAATTTTTTCCCTTCAGAAAACAATATTTTATCAAAACAAGAAATTCCTTTTTTCCTTTTTTTTCACAATAACAAAAGTTGCTTCACAAAAGACGCTCTATCTCACAAACTAATTGACTTACAGACGTCAAATTTTGACACGAATCATTTGAAGGTTGCTACTATATAAAAATAATATGCATTTAATACTAGCGACGCCATCTATGTGTCAGACCGGTGACTTATCAGCCAACCTGTTAGTTGTTATTGATATCGGATGGTATTGCAAATGGGCCATATCGGACCACTTTTACGTATAGTCCCTATATAAACCGACGCTCAGATTTGGCTTACGGATCCTCTTGTAGGAGCAAAATTCATCCGATCCGGTTGAAATTTGGTATATGGTGTCAGTATATGGTCTTTAACAACCATGCAAAAATTGGTCTACATCGGTCTATAATTACATATGGCCCGCATATAAACCTATCCCTAGATTTGGTTTTGCGGAGCCTCTAAGAGAAGTAACATAAATTTCATCCGATCTGGCTGAAATTTGGTACATGGTGTTAATGTATGGTCTCTAACAACCATGCAAAAATTGGTCCATATCGGTCTATAATTACATATAGGTCCCATATAAACCGATCCCCCGATTTGGCTTGCGATTTGGCTTGAAATTTGCTACATGGTGTTAGTATATGGTCTCTAACAACCGTGCAAAAATTGGTCCACATCGGTCCATAATTATATATAGCCCCCATATAAACCGATCCCCAAATTTGAACTCCGTAGCCTCATGGATGAGCAAAATTCATCCGATTCGGTTGAAATTTGGTACGTGGTGTTAGTATATGGTCTCTAACAACCATGCAGGAATTGGTCCATATCGTTCCATAATTATATGTAGTCCCCATATAAACCGATCTCCAGATTTGATCTCTGGAACCTCTTGAAGGAGCAAAATTCATCCGATCCGGTACATTTCGCCAAAATTGTTCCGTATAGATCTATATTATATATAGCCCCCAAATAAACCGATCCCCAATCACAGAAAAATCACAATTGCCACTCGAACCAAAAATAATCTACCAAAATTTTATTGCCATAGAAAATTTTGTCAAAATTTTATATTTCTGTAGAAAATTTTGTCAACATTTTATGTCTTTAGGAAATATTGTTAAAATATAAGTTCTATGGAAAATTTTGTCAAAAATTTATTTCTAATTATACAATTATTATTCGAGCTTTATGGACAGATATAGATTAAGGAACATGGTTAATAGAGCCATTGAAAAGAAAACGCCAGATACAAATCTATACACGCCTGGACTGTACATGTTTCGGTTCGGGCGAATGAACCTTTCCACAGCCTTTAGTATAGATCTGGCTGGGAGAGATAACTCAATTTTGGGCCCTTTATGCTAACTCCTTATGGAGAAAACATTTGGGAAATTTCCTCTTACAAATTGAATCATCTTTTCTCCCACTGTACATCATCTTTTCATATAACTTACAAGTCCCTTAATCTTATTTTTATTTCGTTTTGTTACATAGTAATGCAACAACACGAAATTTATTTTTAGAAAGCTTATTTGTTAGAATTCACCTAAGTGGTGAACAGTCGAACAATGCTTATTGTTTCTACAGTCAACTACAACATATGACAATTAACAGAAACTGGTTTCCAGGAAACAACAACAATTCTAACACGTACATTAGTCGTGTTTTTTCCTAGTTTTACGACGGGCTCATCGTTGCTTATTATATTACATGTTAGCCTGATACCGAAACAGGCAATTGACGTCCAAATGCATTATATCTAATTATACAATTATTATTCGAGCTTTATGGACAGATATAGATTAAGGAACATGGTTAATAGAGCCATTGAAAAGAAAACGCCAGATACAAATCTATACACGCCTGGACTGTACATGTTTCGGTTCGGGCGAATGAACCTTTCCACAGCCTTTAGTATAGATCTGGCTGGGAGAGATAACTCAATTTTGGGCCCTTTATGCTAACTCCTTATGGAGAAAACATTTGGGAAATTTCCTCTTACAAATTGAATCATCTTTTCTCCCACTGTACATCATCTTTCATATAACTTACAAGTCCCTTAATCTTATTTTTATTTCGTTTTGTTACATAGTAATGCAACAACACGAAATTTATTTTTAGAAAGCTTATTTGTTAGAATTCACCTAAGTGGTGAACAGTCGAACAATGCTTATTGTTTCTACAGTCAACTACAACATATGACAATTAACAGAAACTGGTTTCCAGGAAACAACAACAATTCTAACACGTACATTAGTCGTGTTTTTTCCTAGTTTTACGACGGGCTCATCGTTGCTTATTATATTACATGTTAGCCTGATACCGAAACAGGCAATTGACGTCCAAATGCATTATATCTAATTATACAATTATTATTCGAGCTTTATGGACAGATATAGATTAAGGAACATGGTTAATAGAGCCATTGAAAAGAAAACGCCAGATACAAATCTATACACGCCTGGACTGTACATGTTTCGGTTCGGGCGAATGAACCTTTCCACAGCCTTTAGTATAGATCTGGCTGGGAGAGATAACTCAATTTTGGGCCCTTTATGCTAACTCCTTATGGAGAAAACATTTGGGAAATTTCCTCTTACAAATTGAATCATCTTTTCTCCCACTGTACATCATCTTTTCATATAACTTACAAGTCCCTTAATCTTATTTTTATTTCGTTTTGTTACATAGTAATGCAACAACACGAAATTTATTTTTAGAAAGCTTATTTGTTAGAATTCACCTAAGTGGTGAACAGTCGAACAATGCTTATTGTTTCTACAGTCAACTACAACATATGACAATTAACAGAAACTGGTTTCCAGGAAACAACAACAATTCTAACACGTACATTAGTCGTGTTTTTTCCTAGTTTTACGACGGGCTCATCGTTGCTTATTATATTACATGTTAGCCTGATACCGAAACAGGCAATTGACGTCCAAATGCATTATATCTAATTATACAATTATTATTCGAGCTTTATGGACAGATATAGATTAAGGAACATGGTTAATAGAGCCAGCCAGATCTATACTAAAGGCTGTGGAAAGGTTCATTCGCCCGAACCGAAACATGTACAGTCCAGGCGTGTATAGATTTGTATCTGGCGTTTTCTTTTCAATGGCTCTATTAACCATGTTCCTTAATCTATATCTGTCCATAAAGCTCGAATAATAATTGTATAATTAGATATAATGCATTTGGACGTCAATTGCCTGTTTCGGTATCAGGCTAACATGTAATATAATAAGCAACGATGAGCCCGTCGTAAAACTAGGAAAAAACACGACTAATGTACGTGTTAGAATTGTTGTTGTTTCCTGGAAACCAGTTTCTGTTAATTGTCATATGTTGTAGTTGACTGTAGAAACAATAAGCATTGTTCGACTGTTCACCACTTAGGTGAATTCTAACAAATAAGCTTTCTAAAAATAAATTTCGTGTTGTTGCATTACTATGTAACAAAACGAAATAAAAATAAGATTAAGGGACTTGTAAGTTATATGAAAAGATGATGTACAGTGGGAGAAAAGATGATTCAATTTGTAAGAGGAAATTTCCCAAATGTTTTCTCCATAAGGAGTTAGCATAAAGGGCCCAAAATTGAGTTATTCCCAGCCAGATCTATACTAAAGGCTGTGGAAAGGTTCATTCGCCCGAACCGAAACATGTACAGTCCAGGCGTGTATAGATTTGTATCTGGCGTTTTCTTTTCAATGGCTCTATTAACCATGTTCCTTAATCTATATCTGTCCATAAAGCTCGAATAATAATTGTATAATTAGATATAATGCATTTGGACGTCAATTGCCTGTTTCGGTATCAGGCTAACATGTAATATAATAAGCAACGATGAGCCCGTCGTAAAACTAGGAAAAAACACGACTAATGTACGTGTTAGAATTGTTGTTGTTTCCTGGAAACCAGTTTCTGTTAATTGTCATATGTTGTAGTTGACTGTAGAAACAATAAGCATTGTTCGACTGTTCACCACTTAGGTGAATTCTAACAAATAAGCTTTCTAAAAATAAATTTCGTGTTGTTGCATTACTATGTAACAAAACGAAATAAAAATAAGATTAAGGGACTTGTAAGTTATATGAAAAGATGATGTACAGTGGGAGAAAAGATGATTCAATTTGTAAGAGGAAATTTCCCAAATGTTTTCTCCATAAGGAGTTAGCATAAAGGGCCCAAAATTGAGTTATCTCTCCCAGCCAGATCTATACTAAAGGCTGTGGAAAGGTTCATTCGCCCGAACCGAAACATGTACAGTCCAGGCGTGTATAGATTTGTATCTGGCGTTTTCTTTTCAATGGCTCTATTAACCATGTTCCTTAATCTATATCTGTCCATAAAGCTCGAATAATAATTGTATAATTAGATATAATGCATTTGGACGTCAATTGCCTGTTTCGGTATCAGGCTAACATGTAATATAAAAATTTATTTCTATAGAAAATTTTGTCAAAATTTTATTTCTATAGAAAATTTATGAAGCATTTCATAGTTGGAGAGGACTATTTTGCAAAATCTTCTAAAACATCAAGAATTCTACTAATCTACCAAACAGTAAAAAATCGACCATTTTTGGTAGACTTGTGATCATAATTGTATATATCCGCCATATAAAGCGACCCCCATATATCAATTCTGGCTCTATAATTACCGCACAAAAGTTCATATCGGTTCGTAATTATTTCTTCCCTATATATACCGGTGAAGAACTATATACATATATACGTATTTAATCGACCTTTCTTTTTCAAGTTCAATTAGTATAAAATTCAGGAAAAATATTCAGTTAGGCTTTCGCTTTTCCAAATCCGAAATGCCGGGCCTCACGCTTGACACCTGCCATCAGATTTTCTACAGCCACCTTGTCCACCTTCTTCGCCGCAGAAAGCCAGTTTGCTTTGAACTGCTGCTCGTCCTTAGCAGTTTTTTTGGTCTTCTTTAGGTTCCGCTTGACAATAGCCCAGTATTTCTCAGTTGGGCGGAGCTCTGGCGTGTTGGGAGGGTTCTTGTCCTTGGGAACCACCTGCACGTTGTTGGCGGCGTACCACTCCATGGCCTTTTTACCGTAATGGCAAGATGCCAAATCCGGGCAAAACATTACGGTACAACCGTGTTTCTTCAAGAAAGGCAGCAGACGTTTATTCAAACACTCTTTCACGTAAATTTCTTGGTTGACAGTCCCGGCAGCTACGAGAATGCTGCTTTTCAAGCCACAGGTACAGATGGCTTTCCAAACCAGATATTTCTTTGCGAACTTTGACAGTTTTATGTGCTTGAAAATATCTGCTACCTTTCCCCTTCCTTTTGACGTATAAAACTCCTGTCCCGGAAGCTGCTTGTAGTCGGCTTTGACGTAGGTTTCGTCGTCCATTACCACGCAGTCAAACTTCGTCAGCATCGTCGTGTACAGCCTCCGGGATCGCGCTTTGGCCGTCGTATTTTGTTTATCATTGCGATTTGGAGTCACTACCTTCTTGTAAGTCGATAGTCCGGCTCGTTTTTTGGCTCGATGCACGGTTGTAGATAATACACCCAGCTTATTTGCGGCATATCGGAGAGAGAGGTTTGGGTTTCGCTTGAAACTACCGGCAACTCTCTTTGTCGTCTCAGCGGCTTCCGGTTTTCGATTTCCCCCCGATCCAGACTTCGACAAACGTTCCCCAAACACTTTAATTACATTTGTAACGGTTGATTTGACAACTTTTAGCGATTGTGCCAGCTTTGTGTGCGAGTAGCTCGGATTTTCGCGATGCGCGAGCAAAATTTTGATACGCTGCTCCTCTTGCTTGGACGGCATTTTGACAACTGAAGAGTGAATTCCAAAATCAAAATAGGAGCAACATTCTACACACACACACCTTCAAAATGAGGGGCGTTCAGGTTTTTTAAATGCAAAGTTTATATTGACCAAATTTTAACCGTATCACCCTTTATATATGCCGCATGGACTAACTTACAATTTAGAAGATTATGTTAAGTACTTTTAAGATGCCTTGCCATCGGCCGCAACCCAAGTAATTTATCTGTGGTTGACCATCTTTAGTAGAAGTTTCTACGCAATCCATTGTGGAGGGTACATAAGATTCGGCCTAACCGAACTTACGGCTGTATATACTTATTCTTAAATTATAAACTTGTATGTTATACTTTTTTAAGTTATTAAACATTTTCATTGTTCTTTATATTCAAATTGATTTATTTAAGATTGAAATATTAAAGTAATTATGTTATAATTATTTCTTCTCTTTGCAGTCTTCTGTATTATCTGTGTGACTAGCAAACAAACAAACTCTACCATTAACTCTTTCTAAAGACACTCCATAGAGAATCACTAGCAATTTCGTGTTTCTTCCATTTTTCACAAAACAATTAAAACACTGTGCTTTTCCAGGACACTCAAGAAGACCAAAAACGAAAGAAAAATACTAAGTGAACTTGCTCTTCAACGAATTATTCTTGTGCACTTTTCTTTAAGACAAAATAAGACAACAAATCTCTCACATCAAACTTTGCTAGACG
>NC_134397.1:141245368-141250368 GCF_050003625.1 Haematobia irritans | reverse complement strand
CCATATAAAACGACCTCCCGATTTTGGGTCTTGGGCTTATAGAAACCGTAGTTTCTATCCAATTTGTCTGAAATTGGATATCTAGCGGTATTTTAGGACCATAAAAAGGTGTGCCGAAAATGGTGAGTATCGGTCCAAATTTTGGTATAGCCCCCATATAGACAGATTTCCCGATTTTACTTCTTGGGCTTCTAGAATCCGAATCTAGAATAGACCGATCTCCCGATTTTGCTTCGTACACGTCTATAAACAGTATTTTCTATCCGATTTGTATGAAATTGAGAATCTAAAGGTATTTTGGGACCATAAAGAGGTGTGTCGAAAATTGTCCGCATCGGTCCATGTTTTGATGTAGCCCCTATGTAAACCAACCTCCCGATTTGGAGTCTTGGAGTCTATAAAACCCGTAGTTTTTATCCAATTTGCCTGAAATTGGAAATATAGAAGTATTTGGGGACCATAAAAAGGTGCTCATCGGTACATGTTTTGGTATAGCCCCCATATAGACCGATATACCGATTTTGCTTTTAGGGCTTTTAGAAACTATATTTACCATCCGATTTGCCTGAAATTGGAAATCTAGAGGTATTGGAGGACCATAAAAAGGTGTGCCGAAAATGGTGCTCATCGGTCCATGTTTTCATATAGCCCCATAGAGACTGATTTCCCGACTTTGCTTCTTGGGCTTCTAGAAACAATATTTTCTATCCGATTTTCCTGAAATTGAAAATATAGAGTTCTTTTGGAACCATAAAAAGGTGTGCCGAAAATGGTGCCCATCGGTCCATTTTTTGGTATAGCCCCTGGAGGTATTTTAAGATCACAAATATGTGAGTAGCAAATGATGCCTATCGGTCCGTGTTTTGGTATATCCCCCATGTACACCGATCTCCCGGCTTTATTTCTTGGACTTCTAGAATCCGTAGTTTTATCCGATTTGCTGGAAATTAGTAATCTATAATAAAATTTTAGACAAACAAAATTTCTTTTCCTTATAAAGTGTTTTCGTTTATTCAACGATTGTATCTAAAATTTGTGTCAAAAGAAAACTTTGCTTGTCTAAAATTACGTTTCTCAAAAAAGAAAACACTTCTTTCAGGGTATAGCAGGCGCACTGATTATGAAAATTGCTTCAAACTGAAAGTAAAACTTCCAGATTTTACTCACCGTATTTAAATAAATGCGGAAAAATCTACAGATTTAAGATTTTAAATCAAGGCGTAATTTCAACATATACACGATATGTTTATATTTTCTCTAAAACTCAAACAAATTTTGTTCTCATAAATCCAGAATCTTATCTGGTCTTCATAGGTAGAATCTTTAAAGTTTGTCTTCGGGAGCTGGCTCGTTTGGGAGAAGATTTGTCGTCAAACCCCCTACAATTCTATATATTATCACGTAACCCACTACGACGAAGAGTTTTCATAGTAAACTATTATACTTGATTCATGGTGGTGGGTATTTAAAATTCGGCCCGGCCGAATTTACTGCTTTATATACTTGTTTTTACTAACATTGTGTTCCACCCTAGTGCATTAGCCGACTTAAATTTTGTGTCTATAGATTTTGTAGAAGTCTATCAAATTCTGTCCAGATCGAGTGATATTTAAATGTATGTATTTGGGACAAACCTTTATATATAGCCCCCAACACATTTGACGAATGTTATATGGTATCGAAAATTTAGATCAACAAAGTGGTGCAGGGTATAATATAGTCGGCCCCGCCCGACTTTAGGCTTTCCTTACTTGTTATAACTCGCTTTTTTCATATTTTTAATGGGTAATTTTAACATTATTTGTTTCAAATATATTAAAAACAGGGTAAACATTAATAAAAATGGAACAAATTATTAAAATTTTGTCGGTAAAAATGCTAAATCCTTTCTAGAAAAATTGCGAATTTTTGAAAATATTTGAGGTCAAACGTTTCAGACAAGCTTTAGAATGCATTAAAAATCATAAAAAAACAACAAGTAAGTAAAGTAGAAAGTCGGGCGGGGCCGACTATATCATACCCTAAACCATCCTTACTGAATTAGTAATCATAAAAATTTGTGGGGTAACATTGATTGATATAGGTATGGGAGATAAACCGAAGTTGCATATTTAAGAAAATTAAGTGGTACATGTTTATGGGTGGTTTGTCTCAATCTGACTATAGCTCATAGTCAGTGTTGCCAGGGAAAATGTTCGGTTTACCCTACAAGGACAAAAAAGTTCCCTACTTTCCTATACATTCCCAAACAATTTTCCTTACTATATTTTTCGTTAAATTTAAAAAATTTTACAAAACAAAAATAGTTCTAAGTACTTTATTATCTTAAAACATGAAAATGCAACATATATAACCTAGAAAATAAATTTGTATTACCACCACGGTTGCCACAGTTGGTAGAATTCTACCAAATTAGTAATCTTTTTGTTAAATCTCTATAAATATAAAATTTTGGAAAAAGTTTCTATAAACAAATTTTTGTGAGAAATTTTTCTATAGAAATAAAATGTTGACAACATTTTCTACAGGAGTAAAGTTTTGACAAAAATTTCTATAGAAATATTTGTTTGGTAGATTTGTGGTAATCTTAAAATTTTGTTAGATTTTCCTTTGGCACGAGTGGTAACTGTTGTTACCACACATTGTTAAAGATCGAGCCTTGCCGGCTTCTAATTTCCTCCTCTAGAGCCACCAAAATGTAAAAATTATTACAAATTGTGTTGAGTGAAAATTTCCCTACATTGTGGCCCTACGTCCCTACAAGACGCTAAATATTAGAAAAAAAACCTACATATAGGGAATTTCCCCTATTTCTAGCAACACTGGCTGCCACTAATAATGAGCCCATTATTAAAAAAGATAAAATCGCTCAATTAGTGTGGGTAATAAATCCAAATTTGTAAAAATTGAGCAATATTCTTGTGTAAGAGCTACAACTACGTATAAGTACGATCGGCTAGTACATCAATATTTGAAATTTGAGTAACATTGGTCAATAAATAAGAGTATTATGGCCAAATTTGTGAAAATCTGGCGATGCATATATATGGAAGCTATATCTAAATCTGAACCAATTTGCATAATATTTTGCAGGTTTGATTAATACCACAAAAGGTTACCTTGTGCAAGATTTGAGTAAGATCAGTTATGAAATGAGGCCTCTATGGTCAAACATAAGGTTATTAGGGGGAAATTTTCCAACTTTTAGTAAGATCGGATAATAAATAAGGGTTCTATGGCCAAATTTGAGAAAATCGGGCTATACATATATATGGCAGCTATATCTCAATCTGAACCGATTTCGATGATTTTTGAACATATAGTTAGTGCTATAGAAGATTATAAAGGGTGATTTGTTAAGAGCTTGATAACTTTTTTTTTTTAAAAAACGCATAAAATGTGCAAAATCTCATCGGTTCTTTATTTGAAACGTTAGATTGGTCCATGACATTTACTTTTTGAAGATAATTTCATTTAAATGTTGACCGCGGCTGCGTCTTAGGTGGTCCATTCGGAAAGTCCAATTTTGGGCAACTTTTTCGAGCATTTCGGCCGGAATAGCCCGAATTTCTTCGGAAATGTTGTCTTCCAAAGCTGGAATAGTTGCTGGCTTATTTCTGTAGACTTTAGACTTGACGTAGCCCCACAAAAAATAGTCTAAAGGCGTCAAATCGCATGATCTTGGTGGCCAACTTACCGGTCCATTTCTTGAGATGAATTGTTCTCCGAAGTTTTCCCTCAAAATGGCCATAGAATCGCGAGCTGTGTGGCATGTAGCGCCATCTTGTTGAAACCACATGTCAACCAAGTTCAGTTCTTCCATTTTTGGCAACAAAAAGTTTGTTAGCATCGAACGATAGCGATCGCCATTCACCGTAACGTTGCGTCCAACAGCATCTTTGAAAAAATACGGTCCAATGATTCCACCAGCGTACAAACCACACCAAACAGTGCATTTTTCGGGATGCATGGGCAGTTCTTGAACGGCTTCTGGTTGCTCTTCACTCCAAATGCGGCAATTTTGCTTATTTACGTAGCCATTCAACCAGAAATGAGCCTCATCGCTGAACAAAATTTGTCGATAAAAAAGCGGATTTTCTGCCAACTTTTCTAGGGCCCATTCACTGAAAATTCGACGTTGTGGCTCGTTAGTAAGTCTATTCATGATGAAATGTCAAAGCATACTGAGCATCTTTCTCTTTGACACCATGTCTGAAATCCCACGTGATCTGTCAAATACTAATGCATGAAAATCCTAACCTCAAAAGAATCACCCTTTATTTAGCCAAATTTGAGTATGATCGGTTTATAAATAAGGGTCGGTTGATATATATATATATATATATATATATATATATATATATATATATATATATATATATATATATATATATATATATATATATATATATATATATATATATATATATATATATATATATATATATATATATATATATATATAGCACCCATATATATATATATATATATATATATATATATATATATATATATATATATATATATATATATATATATATATATATATATATATATATATATATATATATATATATATATATATATATATATATATATATATATATATATATATATATATATATATATATATATATATATATATATTATATATATATATATATATATATATATATATATATATATATATATATATATATATATATATATATATATATATATATATATATATATATATATATATATATATATATATATATATATATATGGGTGCTATAGCTAAATTTGATCCGATGTCTTCCAAATTCAATATCGCACATATAGTTAGTTATATATATATATATATATATATATATATATATATATATATATATATATATATATATATATATATATATATATATATATATATATATATATATATATATATATATATATATATATATATATATATATATATATATATATATATATATATATATATATATATATATATATAT